>NW_024039248.1:0-32500 GCF_016077235.1 Cyprinodon tularosa | reverse complement strand
TGCCATGTCATCTGCTGGTGTTGGTCCATTGTGTTTTCTGAGGTCCAGGGTCAACGCAGCCACATACCAGGAAGTTTTAGAGCACTTCATGCTTCCTGCAGCTGACCAACTTTTTGGAGATGCAGATTTCATTTTCCAACAGGACTTGGCACCTGCACACAGTGCCAAAGCTACCAGTACCTGGTTGAAGGACCGTGGTATCCCTGTTCTTAATTGGCCAGCAAACTCTCCTGACCTTAACCCCATAGAAAATCTATGGGGTATTGTGAAGAAGAAGATGCAATACACCAGACCCAACAATTCAGAAGAGCTAAAAGCCACTATTAGAGCAACCTGGGCTATCATAACACCTGAGCAGTGCCACAGACTGATCGACTCCATGCCACGCCGCATTGCTGCAGTAATACAGGCCAAAGGAGGCCCAACTAAATACTGAGTGCTGTACATGCTCATACTTTTAATGTTCATACTTTTCAGTTGGCCAACATTTCTATAAATCCTTTGTTTTTATTGGTCTTCAGTAATATTCTAATTTTCTGATATGATGAATTTGAGATTTTCATTTGTTGTCATTTGTAATCATCAAAATTAAACAAAATAAACATCTGAAATATATGAGTTTGTATGTAATGTATGAATATAATATACAAGTTTCACTTTTTAAATGGAATTACTGAAATCAATCTATTTTTTCATGATATTCTAATTTTATGACCAGCACCTGTATAAGGCTGCCTTGTGAGTTACAGAGACGGTCTTTCAATGAAATGTGGTCCTTGCTAAGATTTGGTCAGAGAACGACCTGCATGGCAGCTAATTCTACATCTGAAAGAGATAGAGGAGTTAGCTGATGTCCAACTCCACACAGATGAAACCAGTGACCTGAAGTGGCCATGTGACATGCATGCATGTTTGTTAACAAAAACAGTTTCTGCTCTTAAAGTAAATACAATTAAGTTGATAAAACCATTTAATTTGTTATTGGGTTATTTAAATGTTATAAGTTAGTTAAATATAACGCAATTCAAAAAAGGGACAGATACAGGTCAACAGAATTAGATTAGATTTAGATTTTATTAAGTTGAACAAACCTAACAAATTGAGATGTGGTGTATGTAGGTTTTTCTTTTAAAAGTATTTAAGAAAAAATGTGTTGAACAAACTCAATAAAATGACACCATACAGATAAATGTGGATTTAGTTCAGCTGGCAAAAATATATTGGATGGAAAAACTGCCATCAATTAAACTGAATTAATCTCATAGTCTATGATATAAAAGGGCAGACAGAAATGTAAAAAGGTCAGGCAGAAATAAATAGTGGTGAATAAATAACTTTGTAAAAAAATACAAAGGAAGAATAAAACAGACAAAACTATTATAACATGCACATAAATAAATACTTAAAAAATATAAATAATAAAAAAATAAAGTTGAAGATTATAAAGGACAAAAAAATAAATGAGGTAAATATAACAAAGGCAAATAAATAATGAAGCTAATTAAAAGAGTTATATACATTTATGTCTCACTGTATAATTTAATTTCTACTTACATTTATGTTTTTATTGTATTTTTGGTGGCAATGAATTGTAAGCTTATTTATTTATTGAGCATTTATTTATTTATATATTTATTTTTAAATATGGCAGAGTTGGTCCTCCATAATAGTCACCTGGGCCACTTTAAAACTTTGCCACCACCTAAATCCCGTCCTCTCTGCTGCGTGCGTTGGTCTTCATGGTGGTTTTTATTCACTCATTTCCAAACAAACGTGAGGTTTCCGTAGAACAGCAGGAACCCACTGAAGTCAAATAATTTTTTAACCACTCTATAATCATTTGTACTTAATAAATCACTGATTAAATGTATAATATCTGTGGTTGCAAAGAGCTCTTGTTAAGAAGCAGGGTGTGAATACTTTTGCCAGACTGTGCATTCCAGTCTTGACTCGGTGACTTCATCCTTGCTTCCCTCTTGGCCGCCACCAAACCTGTTTGCCCTGGTTTGTGGTTTTAGCCCGGTAACAGGGCCCGGTGTCTGCAAGCGAGGAAAATAGGGCAGACGTAGGTTAGTGAGACGCTCTGTAATCCGCTCATCTATCCGACTCCATCCTGCTCACTAACCAGGCTTTGTCGCTGCAGGTGGCTGTTATTACACAGCATGGTATTCAGGCCTTCATCTCCTCAGTCACAGGTCCTGCATACACTGACCTCCCTGCTAACAACCAATAAAAACTATTCAATCATTAATGCTCTTCAAAAAGGGTGAAATAAAGTATTTAATCTTTCCATCTTGATATCTGGCTGCCAGCTGTCTCTGGGGAGCTTTGGGACATTTTGAAGCTGATCTTTTCTCCTACAGCTCAGAGAGTTTGGACTTGTCGATGAAGGGGAAGGAACAAAATATTGATGAATCCTAATCTCTGCTGATCTATTCAGCGCTGATGTCACAAACAGATGTTTTCTTAGGCAGAAGAAGGTCAGCCCTGCTCTGATTAACATCTGGAGAATGTCCCCCTCTTTCCCTCTGCACACATGCAGGGTTAAAAAAGCGTCCTCAGCAGGCTCAGTGATAATCCTCATGCTCATGAGTCACATTTCCCTGAAACGTAATGTGCTGGCGGTCCATGGAAGCAGTGATTTAGCTGTTACACAGGGGGTGGAGATGCAGAAAGCACAGACTGTTCCTGCAACCGTCCTGAGTGTTAGGAAGAATTTAGTGTGGTTCTTTGTCAGTAAAGTCCCTCTGCTCTGGATGTGGACGTATTTGAGGGACCCAGCAGACATCCAGCCCAGGCAGGTCTGTAATCAAAGCAACCATCTAGAGACGCCACAGCTCCTCCATCCTTTAAGGCCACGAGGTCTTCTGTTCATCTACTGTTTTCAGTTCATTCCTTGGATAATTACTCAGATGTTTGACCCATGCAGGTCATTATTCATGCAAATAAAATCCTTCACCAAACATGGCTGCAATCAGCTGCTTTGAATCTGCAGAGCTCGACCCGAAGCTAAAGAAAAGCCTATTTGCATCCGTGTGGGAAGCTGAAACAGCTTAGAAACACAGAGGAGAGAAGCGGAGCGGCTGCTTCATGTTTCAGAGCTTTAAGAGAACAAAATCAGAACTTGAATGGATGCAGATCCAGGTTCATGTGGCGACATCGCAGTCTAACCGCTGACCAAGTCTCCTCCGGCCAAGCCCATCAGCTGGAAGCCATTTTTAGATGATTTTCAATGTTTAAAGCCTCCTTCATGCAGGCTGTGACCCTCAAGACTAATGAACATGTGAGGATGTGCAGAACCATCATCAGCAGAGGTCCAATCAAACGGCTACATGCCACACATTTATACTTGAACACATAACTAAAATAAAGCTTTTATTTTATATGTAACAAAAACATTTCAATGTACAGAAAATAAGCAAACTTTCCATTTATTTTCAGAGCTTGTAGAGAGAACACAAAAGAAATACGGATTTGTTCTGGTTTGGTTATAAGATAAAATTCTAGATAATTTAAACTTAAATGAAAAAGCAGACAATGGTAGAAGTGCTGGTGTTAGTGGAGGTTAGTTCAGCGTTTGACATGTTTTTTAATCCCATGTGGCATTCCCCAAGGCCCCATCTCGGCCCCCTTCCGATTCAGTATCTCCATGCTCCCTCTAACTCAGATCTAAATGAAAATCCGTTACCATAGCGATGCAGTAGACACCCAGCTGTCCATTACCAGGTGATTGTGAACCCAGCTCTGGGTAAATGCAAAGAAATCAACACATGGATTAATAAAATGTTCTTCAGCTGAATGAGAACTAAACTGAGGTGATACATTTGGACCAAAGGAAGAGTGTCTAAAAGTTAGAACCCAGCTTCAGTAAATCCAAATAGAAAGCGGTGATGAGGTTCTGAATCTGCGTGTAGTGATGGACCTGAACCTTCAGAGGCTGTTATAGAGACAGGAACAAAGTTGGCCTTCTATCACCTGAAGAACATCTCCAAGATTAAAGGAGTAATATCACTGCCAATCCACTTTATTTATATAGCACATTTAACAACAAAAAAAGTTTCCAATGTGCCGTACATAACAAATAATGAAGAACAACACAACAATAAATAAACTAAAAAGGACACAGAGGACCACACAAACTACACCTTGTTAAAAGCCAAAGAGTAAAAGTGGGTCTTAAGACGAGACTTAAAGTCCGTATATGGAGGGGCAAAGTATTCCAAAGTCTGGGGCCAACTACAGAAAAGGCTCCGTCCCCTCAGGTTTTAAGCCTTGTCTTAGGCACTGTTAACTAAAGATGGCCCTCAGACCTCAGAGGACGTGCATGAGAATAAATCTGGAGGAGATCAGTGATTTATTGAGGAGCCGTCCCATTCAGAGCTCTAAACACAAGCAATAAAATCTTAAAATCAATTCTAAAAGGAACAGAGATCCGGTGCAAAGGCGCAAGAAATGGTGTAATGTGTTGATGTGAAAAGAAGAGCCGCTGCATTTTGGACCAACTGCAGACGGGAGAGAGCTCGGTGGCTAATGCCTGAATAAAATGCATTGCAGAAGTCCAGACGGTTAGAAATAAGAGTGTAAAACCTGCTCAAAGAGGTTAAAAGATAAAAACGGTTTTACCTTAGAAAAAAAGACGGAGATGATAAAAACATGATTTTAAAAAATGTGTTTATTCAGTTTAAAATCGCTGTCCATGGTGACAACAAAGCAGGTTACTTTGGAACGCACAGAATGCTTGAAAAGGTCCCAAGTCAGAGATGGAACTTCCAAACACCATCACCTCTGTCTTGCTCTCATTAAGTTTCAGAAAGTTTTTTTGACAGCCAAGCCTTGACATCACCCAGACAGTCAAGAAGGGGTGTCAGGAGGCAGTGGCAGTCATCAGCATAGAAATGGTACGCTATACCATGTTTGATAAAAATCTCTTTTAGAGGAAGGAGGTAAAGTGCAAACAATAAAGGTCCCTTGAAAAAAATTGTATTCAAAGGTCTGCCTTAAAGTGGATCCAGACAGCAGCAGCTGATCCAGAATGCTGCTGCCTGCATCCTCACTATAACTAAGAAAGTAGAGCACATCAGTCCGATTCTGAAGTCCTTCCATTGGCTCCTCATGTCTCAGAATAGATTGTAAAATCCTTCTGTTAGTGTAGAAATCCCTGAATGGCTTCGCTCCAAAATACATACAGACTGGTTGGCAGTGGATCAACAGCCAGACCTCTCAGGTCCACTGGATCAAACTGAATCTGCAGAACCAGAATCAAACATGGAGGAAAAGCTTTTAGTTCTAATCTGGAATAAACTCCTGGAAAAGTTCTGAAGGCCTCACCTGCTTTAAATCCTGATTATAATCCTTTTTTTTTGGTTTATTATTATTGTTGCCTTGATCCAAACATTAGCAAAGTTTTTAGTGTAACTTTTCTTTTTCTAATCAACCATTTTATTTTCCCAATTCTGTTCTCTTTGTTTGTGTTGCCTCTTTGTCACTGCAGTCTACTTTTCTTTTTCATATACAGCTTTTTTTTTGTTTTTGCTGCTGCAATGTGCTTTATAAACTATACAAAAAAACACATTTGTGTATAAATGTAAGTAAAAGTAAAAAGTCCTCAGAAGAATACTCAAGTACACAAAAAGAGGCTGCTACTTAAGTACATTAAGCAAGTATTTATACTTAGTTGAACTCTGTGTATGAAGGAACAGGTAACGTCTGGCTTAACCCTGAACCTGATCTAACTTGCTGTTTGGCAGAATTAGTTTGATCTGTTAGAAGATATTTTATTGACGGTTTCATTTCATGCCTCAGACGAGTTCACAGTGTCGTCCTCTGAGCAGGATGCTGGTGCTTCAGGTTCTGACATGTTAGTGATGAAGCAAACACTGAAAGACATTCATCAGAACATTGATCCATCTCTGCTTGAACAGGTAAATCGTTTTATGGGTTCAGAATGAGGATTAATCAGCTGTTAAAAAATGAAGAATAACATTTTTGTTTAGTTGTGTGATAAACGACCAAATCATCCTATTTAACAAGTCTCCCCGTTTCTGAAGCATCGAATTCCAGAAGTGGCGACTGCTCTCGATTTCGTCCTTGAAAGCATCAGCAGAGCCACGCCCGTGTTGTTGGAAATGTTCTTGACGTCAGAGGAATGTGGGCAGACATGTTGGACAGCGTGTTCCTGATTCGGATGTTTCTGTTTTTCCTCCACCTGAGCACGGAGGTAAAGCTAAACAGCCTGCAGGCAGCAGGTGTGAAAACAATGACTACATACCTGACGAAAATAATAAAGTGAAAAATAAAAAAGGTCATTGCAACATTATAAATAAATACTTTCATCTTTATTTAAATATTGTATAGATTTCAATTTTCCCGCTCTGCATTCAGCTGTACAGGGTATTCTCTCACACACACACACACAGACAGCCAGGTGAGGATGACGAGAGACAAACAGGAAGAGAGTCGGTGCAGCTGTGACTCATGAGGTGGATCCAGACCGAGTACGAGAAATAGATGGTCAAAGAGAACCAATCCATTTACCTTCAATCTGCCTGCTAAGATCATTTATAAATGTCGCCGTCAGTCTGAACCCAAACAATCAGCGAAAAATCCAGAACTTTTACTCATCACTGCCGATTGTCGACATGAAAAACACTGCAAAATGTCAAAAAAAAGGGGTGATGCCGTCGTCTCTATGGCTGCTTCACCGTTTCAGAGCGTCGTAATGCGAATGCGACGCTTCACTGACGTCTCACTGAGAGGAAACAAAAGCTGCAGCGGGGGAGGGGGATGACGAGTGCATCTCTAGAGAAGGGAGGGGAAACTGAAGCAGCGGACAAAGTTACAAAAATACGTTTGGTCATGTGACCAACACCAGCTTTGTGCGTTTAGGGCTGCCAGGCTGGGGAAGCCCAGTGGATCCGGAGCGGTCTGCGCCTCGGCATCCATCAGACTTCACCAGCCGCAGCCTGAAGATTAAAGGGAAATAGCCACATACATCGCTGACCTACAAACAGTCCTCCCTCTCAGTAACAGAAGAATCTGACGGCAGAGGAAGGCAGGAGCTGCTCGTCTGCAGGATCTCACCAGAGCAACCTGCCAGGCGTCTTCACGTCACATTAGCAGCGGTAAACTACACCGCTGCTAACAGTCCAGCAGAGTGTTTCAGTAGATGTGGAGGAAACAGAAGTGGACATCATTCCCGTCCAGCAGGAATAGAAGCAGTTCATCACTTCCGGCGGCGGACTCCCCTCATCCCTCAGAGGCTAGTCTGTGTATTCTGCCACGATGGACAGCAGCACCGTGATGTCGTCCGGCTTTCCTCCTGCACAACCGCAACACAGAAACCGGTTAGGATGGAGTGACCAACGTATAGAAATAAACATGTTGCACTTCCCTGGAAAAGATACGACTAAAAAGATACGAGTTATTGCCACTTAAAAGGAATTTGGCATGGTGTTGATGGTGCAGCCTAATATAATATATACAGAATACAAGAGCAATAGTTATATACAATATAAAGGTACAATAAACTATATACCATATATAGTATATAGCTATGTACTATATACACAGTAGGCTTGTCGTTAACATAAAGCAGGAGGTGTAGATGCTACATTGGTAGTGTCAGGTAGTGTCAGTGTCAAGGAGGTCTCTGGCGCTTTTGCTGCTACATCTTGCACCTTTTCCAAACCCGTCCTTGCACCTTTATTTCAAATCTGGGGACTTTTTTCTGTGTAAATAGAGACGTTGGCGACATAAAAGTACGGAACTCTGTCCTGCATGAGATGATCACATCCTCCCTCTGTCTGCCGTCGTCCTGCAGAGCAGGCTGCAGCAGAGTAAACCTTCCCACTTGGAATCCAGATTGCCAATGAAATGCGGATATGCTGCTAAGCCCGCCCTAGATTCCAAAGTGTTATCATAAAAAAAAAAAAATGTTTTAACCAAAAGAGTTGTCTCACATTTAGGGACTGCATTTTCGATTTACAGCCTCCTTCTCTCCCCTAGTCAACAAGTGCAACGTTCTTCTTCTTCGTGTCTTTTTTTGTTCGCCATCTGGCAAACAACTAATGGTGCATTTACTTAACAATTGCAATGAAGTGTGGATCTAAATGTCTGAATTTTATATTTTCTTTACTTTTTTGTAAAAGTCTCTATAAAACTCTTCATATCCCCACGTTTCTTCCTCCCTGCTATCCCATCTCTCTATGCTGCTTTGACAGAAAAAAAAAAAAACAATTGTAGGGATTCAGAACCTCCTGCAGATGGATGACATGAGGTATGCAAATTAGGTGATGACATCATCTAGAGCCTTCTAGGACAGCCAATAGCGACTTTTCTTACTGGGGAGTTGGCAGCACTGATTCCTTTGTGCACAAAAATCGCTTTGGGGTCCGAAACCGTTCAGGCAGAAATCTCACCGTATGGAGGGAATTTTGTTCCATTATTGTTTAATCAAAAAACATTTTGTAAAGGAAAATTTGCAATCCAAAAATTAAAATTTGAAAAACGTTTTAATCAAAAGCGTTTGAGAATAACTTTGCTGTTTTTTTTTTAGATAGCATTTTCAAATTATTTAATTTTCAAAAATGTTCAAACTTCATATTTTAAACATATTTCCTATTTTCAATTCTTATTATTCAAATTTCTTTTTCAGATGGATTTTTACAAATAGCATTTTGTCGTTGCTAGCGTCCAGCAGACCAATCAAAATGTTTATTTGCTCCCCATTCCGGAGGAGAGCCCGCCTCCAGAAGGGAAGAAAATGTGATCCCAAAAATGAAAGTACAATTTGTAAAACTCATAAGCAAAAAAATTTGAAAAAAAATATATATATATATATATATATATATATATATATATATATATATATATAAAAAATATAATAAGAAAATTTTTGAAAAACGTAAATTACTTAAAAATCGTCTTTGTTTGCAACAATAATGGAACAAACTTCACTCTGTGATAAAGTTGAAAGACCATGAGTGGAAAAAAAAAAAAATGTCACCAAAGAAAATAAAACCAAACCAATAAACAACGGGACTCATGACCTGCTGTTTGAGCAGTGATTCCAAACGGGAGATACTTGGACCCCTAGTGGTCACCGAGTGCATTGCAAGGGGTACACAAAAATATTTTATTTCTCAGGTAATACCCACTCTGCAGAATCTGTTAGTTCAATCTCTAACGTTCTGCTCTCTCTGCTTTTTTCTCATAGTAGCTTCATCTGGTCTGTTCCTGTTTGGCTGTGACTCCATCCTGGAGAGAAATATCAGCTGTGCTGCTGCCATCAACACCTTTATTTCTAGATGTTGGAGCTTGGCCTGTTTTCCAGTGTAGTCCTGTTTCTCTGACTGTGACTAACTGGATGTGCTCTCCTCATCCTCTGACATGGGAGCTGGCTCGGAGCTCCTCTGCCTGGCTGTGTGTTTCATGGACGGGGCCGCCTGTGGAACTGGTTAAAAGTTGCCTTTTGTATCTATGCTTCTTTTTCTATGTCTGCTTCTGTCTCCTTGAACCCAGGTCGGCCTCAGCAGATGGCCGCTCACACTGAGCCTGGTTCTGCTGGAGGTTTCTTCCTGTTCAAAGGGAGTTTTTCCTCTCCACTGTTGCTACAAGCATGCTTAGTGTGAGGGATTGCTGAAGAGTCAATGAGTCGATGCAATCAGCTGGTTTTCATTAGATAGAAAACTTTGAAACAATCTGACTGGATGATCTGGTGAACTGGAAAGCGCCTTGAGATGACGTGTGTTGTGAATTGGCGCTATAGAAATGAATTCATAAAATAAAATAGAGCTGGGATCTGTTCTACTTTCTGAGGACCCAACTAAAAACTAAAACAAGCTTTTTTTAACCATAAAGTACGTTAGTTTTCAGTTTGAGTTCACCTTCAGCTTTGACTCGCATCCAAACCAATTATAATGGAGTCACTCAGAGGAGCTCCAGTTTTATAAATACAGATTTACGTTGTTTTTTTATTCGAGTTGGAAAGAATCAAATGGAAAAGAATTAAATGCTCAAGTTAAAAAGATAAAATGCTTTTATTTTATAATCAGTTATGGTACGTTCCACTTTTGGGTCATCAATACTTTTGACTGAGTGGACTGACTTTGTACAATATAAAATAATAATGTAAGCTTGGCTTACATTATATAAGGAAGACATTTTAATATTATTGTTGAATACTTCAAAGAGGACATCAAGCCAGCTTTTTCCCCGTTCAAGATCAAACCGGTTTGGCCACAAAGGAAGAGTGAAGGTCAGATATATAACTGAGCGGCTGAGTTTTAATACACAACAACAGCCTCCTAAACTCTGCATCCAGGCTCTGCTTTCTGCTGCTGAGACTCGTTAATACAGCCAGTGACTGCAGTTCAGTCTGTAGAGTAACTTTAAACCTCGTAGGAAGAAGCTTACCTCTGACATTCAGTCCGTTGTCACAAGCAAACTGTGCAAAAGGTGACATGTAGTTGGGGTCATATGCCAGAACATGAGCTTGCTCTGCAATGCTGCGGGCCGTCTGCTGAACACTCTCATAGTTGGAGTTCTGAGGAAAATGAACGAAGGGAGCATAAAGTTTTTATCGCTTCGATTCAGAGTCGGCGACAACCGGCCAAGCGTCGGTCATCACGTACCTTCAGCTTTTTCAGCTCTTGGAGGATCATATAATCGGGCATGTTGTCGAACAGCCCGTCGGTGGCGGTGAGGATGATGTCACCGAGCTGCACGTCGAACGAGGAGCTGTCTGCAGATTCTGGGCTGAAAGCACAAAGATTCAATTATGCAACGCTGTCGGTTTTTAAAGGGAATGTGATCAATAAGCATCAGGAAAGCTGAGAAGCAGAAACTTTGATCTTATGACCTCATGTCTGCCTCACACCTCCATGTTTAGACCTGGAGCTGCTCTGCTCCTCTGGAATCACACCAGAGTTTACGTTTCGTACGGAAACATGACGTCACGTGGAGACGTGACTTTTCACCATGAAATAATCCTACTGGATGGTAGAAAGGAGAGCCAGAGCCCTGCAGTGTCAGATTTGCTTCTTGGAAGATGCCCCCCGCTATGGCAAGCCGTTTCAACATAAATTTGGTTTTGTCTGACCATCCATAATTACATTCCAGATATCTTAAAATACATTTTGACTAGACAAAACCACATTTTGACTATCTGGAATGGTAATTTAGGATAGCTGTATTTACATTTTGATTAGGAAGAGTAATAGTTCAAGATATCTTAAATTACATTTTGACTAGTCAAAATTCCTTTCAAGATATCTCAAATTACGACACCTTATTTGTCATTTAAAGCGTCACACGCTGATTTAACTTTTCCTGCTTTGGAGTAAACGGACAGTAAGGAATTTTTTTAGGAATGATTCTCCTGGAAGCCCATTAAAAAGATAATGACACAGTTTGACTAGTCAGAATGTCAATTTAAGATATCTTTAATGGAAAAGCTGAATAATTCAAGATATCTTTATTCATTTATAGATATCTTAAAAGGAATTTCAAATAGTCGAAATTACAATTCAAGATATCTTTAAATTTGCTTTGTCTAGTCATTATTTGCTTTTAAGATATCAATAATTGAGTTTTCACTAGTCAAAACTGCATATCTCCTATCCTAAAATACATTTAAGATATCGTGAACTATGGTGTCATTTGAGATATCTTTAATTAGAATTATGACTAGTCAAAACTAAAATCAATATATCTTGAAATTACTTTATGACTAGTCGTAATTTAATCGTAGATATCTGAAATGTGTATTTCAGATAGTCAGTAATTCATTCTAGATATCTTAAATTGACGTCTCCATACAAGTTAATGGTAAATCTGACGTCATTTCGACCAGTCAGAATATAATTAGAGATATCTCGAATAGGTATTTTGACTAGTCAAAATATATTTTTGGGATATCTTAAATCGCTAAAACGTCTAGTCATAAAACAATTTGAGATATCTTGAATGTAAAGGTGTTATTATTTATGTTAAAATGGCTTGCCATACCCCCCAGCCTCTGCGCGGTTATAAATACAGTTCCGTATAAAAGGTGTCTGGACAGCATCAGGACACGGCGGGCCGGCGCTCCCAGGAACAGCCCGTCCCGTTCTGCTTCAAATATGGAGGGAAAAGAAAGAGCCTGACTGACCTTAAGGCTCCAAATGTCCCAGAAAGGAACAGGATGATTACTAGACTTCATTTATTCCTATTTCATGAACATCCACTGAGGAGGAGCCAGTTTTCAAACTGTTAGAAAGCAGCTGAATTTGGCTCCATTAGGGGTAATAAAAGCCCACAGCCCGCCTTCCTCTGCACTTTACTTTCTGCAGGTTTTCTAAGAATCTTAAAATAATCCAGTGGATTAGATGTGAACCGGTGAAAAGGTGGCTGAGCTGCAGGCAGCAGCACTGACCGGACTCAGCCCACACAGACTTTGACCTGGGTAAGAGGGAAAGCTTGGCAAACATCCTGAGCTCCACTGACGTCTGCGGCGCTGCTGCTTGGCACGCCACAGCAACGAGAACCGGCAGCACGTGGCCCCCTGACCCAACGACTCATGTGGGACACGCAGGCGGGACTAAAAGCTCTGCAGACCAGTTTGTTTCACATAATCTCCTCCGTCAGGTTTTTTTTTTTAAATAAAGACTGGCTTTGTTAGCAGCTTCATGAGGCCTGCAGCCCAGAGAGCAGAGGATTAAAAGCCCCACATTTGAATGAAACGCGAAAAGACAACAGTGCTGCAGCTAAACATCATGACTGTAAAATTATTCCAGTAGCAGTATAAACTGTTGAAAAACACTTTTAGGTATTAGAGTATCATCTTAAGCCTTTTACTCAAGTAAAAATCCCATTTGTAAAACTACTTTAACTATAAAAGTAATGAGCAAAAAATGTTAATGACAGAGGCTTTCCTGCTCTGCCCTATTAAAGGATTCTTTTCAACAATTCTGGAAAATAACTTCCTTAGACTTCATTTTCTTAGTTTTATAACAAATAGTAGGGATGCACGATATAATCGGCCCCCTATCGGTATCGGCCTTAAAACTGAATATCGGACATCGGCCACCCCACCGATATTTAACCCGATATTTGATCAGCTTCTGAGTTTCTAAAGTCTAAAAAAAAAAAAAAAATACTTCTTCTTCTTCCTCAAAAACTTCTTTTTTACAGACTTAAAAACTTCTAAAGACGAGGGAAAAAATATTGATACATTAAAATATCCCAATATCTTCATATGCTGATATATTGCCATTTAAAAACACCATATCAATCTCTTTTACTAATGAAATATTGCTATATGTCATCGTTATGCTACGAAATCCCTCGAAAATTTACGAAATTTTGCCATATTTTTATATGTTGTTATATAGACGCGGTATCGATCTATTTTACTAACAAAATCTCACAAGAATTTGCAAAATATCACGAGAGTTTGTAACAGAATGATGAAATTTCACGAGATTTTGAAAGTAAAATAGATCGATAGATCAATTTGATAACAGCATATGAAAATATATTTGAGTATATTATTTTTCAAAGTGTCAGAAATGGATAACAAAACTGCTATTTTCAATGACTACTTATTTTTGTCCAGCTTTAACATCGGTATCGATATCGGTTATCGGCTACATGAGTTTTAAAATATCGGATATCGGCCAAAATCCCAATATCGTGCATCCCTAGCAAATAGTAACTGTCACATTTAACTTTGCATCATCTTTTAAACTATTTATTTGGGTATGTGGTGAGCAACAAGTTGGGGCAGCACCGAGTCCAACCACAAAGAAATTAATTTTCTGGATGAAACTTATTATATTGATTGTTTTTAAATACCAACAGGCCAGAAAGAAAATGAGTTTAAATGAAACAAAACTAACAAGCCTATCTCTAAAATGTAAGGAATAGAAAGTAGAGATAATTGCAAAAAGTAGAAGTCAAAAGTTGTCTAAAAAACAATATTTACTCCAGTAAAGTATAAATAGATCTGCAAAAATTCACTCACCTCTGGCAGGTTCAAAGTGAAACTGCAGCTTAGAGAAAGCTCTAATCTAACCCCGATCAGAAACAGCTGCTGGTGAATAAATTATGATTCATGAATCCATTTTTTTCCCCATTTCAACACGACAGAAACACCAATAAAGGCTGTAGAAAAGACGGATGGAAGCAGCCAGAATTCTTAGTCTGTTCCTCTTCAATTAAGATAAACATCATTTCTGCTTCATGTGTAGAAAGAGATTCTGCTTTTACATTTCCTTGAGCCTCATTTGACCAGAGCAGTGACGTTTTCAACCTTTAAATGGTTCATTTTTTTCTAATTAAGAGTAGCTAACGTTCACCGCTCCTCGATTTTAATCCTTCTACTACATTTCTAAGAGAACACCAAGCCGACCATGAGGATGTTTTAAGGTGGAACAGCTGGATTCAACCCTACTTCCAAGACAACAATGAGCCGCTTTTGCCGAGTTTAAAGATAAAACATGTTGAAACAGTTCCTGTTTACATCACAGCTCGTCTCACCCAACAGGAACTGATGCTAACTAACTGCTGTGTGGTTCGGCTCCCTCACCTGTCGCTGAGCACGGCTCCTTCGGCCCCTGGGGGGGCTATGGACAGCTGGAAGGGGGTGTTGAAGTAGTGCTGCTGTTCGTCCGAGCGGTGGACCACCTCCCCGCCTCGGACCACCAGGAAACCGGAGTCTCCCAGGTTGGCCGTGTGCAGCTGGTGGCTCTGCCTGTCCAACACCACGATGCAGGCCGTGCTGCTACCTGCACACACATTCATGAAAATAATGCAAATAAAGCACCAGCTGAAGGTAAAAGCAAACATTTCTGGAAGCTCTTTAGTTTGGGAAGCATAAACTCCATGCAGATGTCTTTGAACTGTCATCAGTGACGGTGTAGGTACCAGATCTGCTCCAGTCCTGCTTCATGCCATGACGTTACGCTACAGGATTGGCTGAACGTTGCAACATAATGTAAAACATTGTGGTTGCCCAGGCAACGATAGGAACATCTTGCAGCATCAGTGTGCCGCGTCTGGAGCATCTGCAGTGAGTTTAGACCGATGAAGTTTTACCTGATTAACAACAAACCTGAAAAAGATCTGTTTATGTAAATAAAGTTGTAACATAACCACTGTGTTATTTTCTCTAAAGGACATTAAAGTGTACTGATAACAAACTGTCTTGTAGAACAGTTGGTTTATTGGTAATATTATTTAAAATCTCCACTGGTTAAAAGATGATGATGGGAATTAATATGCTGGGTTATTTTGGTGTGGAGAAATGTCTGAATAAAAAGGGCCGTGTGCGACGGCGCGCCCGGCTCGACAGGTGAGGAAGACGCGAACTGACAGGTCTGTGCAGCGGGAGTTTTTGTCTGGTTGTCTGTTAAATACAAGACAAAAAATAAAGAAAGAAAGAAAGATAAAACACAGCCAAAGATTGTCCCAGCGCCGCAGATTAGTCAAGTAGAAAACTGATCGGAGTTTACACCCAGAGGACGCCGCCCAGGGGAAAGAAAGACGCTCCGGTGAGATCTGGACCTTAGTTTTCTTTTTGGGGATATTTGGTGGCACCATTAATTTTTCGTTTTGGAAAGGACTTTGGACTTAAACGCTTCCAGGATTTTACTTTGGGTTTCGGAGCATATGGAACTCCTGTTTGGACATTATTATTAAAAATAAAAAGAACGGACAGTTTTGGACTTTTAGTTATTAGTAGGGATGCACGATATTTGGATTTTGGCCGATATCCGATATGCCGAAATTTTAAAACTCATGTAGCCGATAACCGATATCGATACCGATGTTAAAGCTGGACAAAAATAAGTAGTCATTGAAAATAGCAGTTTTGTTATCCATTTCTGACACTTTGAAAAATAATATACTCAAATATATTTTCATATGCTGATATCAAATAGATTTTTAAAAACGCGGCATCGATCTATTTTACTTTCAAAATCTCGTGAAATTTCATCGTTCTGTTACAAACTCTCGTGATATTTTGCAAATTCTTGTGAGATTTTGTTAGTAAAATAGATCGATGCCGCGTCAATATATCAACATATAAAAATATGGCAACATTTGGTGAATTTTCGGGGGATTTCGTAGCATAACGATGACATATAGCAATATTTCATTAGTAAAAGAGATTGATATGGTGTTTTTAAATGGCAATATATCAGCATATGAAGATATTGGGATATTTTAATGTATCAATATTTTTTCCCTCGTCTTTAGAAGTTTTTAAGTCTGTAAAAAAGAAGTTTTTGAGGAAGAAGAAGAAGTATTTTTTTTTTTTTTTTTTAGACTGATCAAGCTGATCTAAGCTGATCAAATATCGGGTTAAATATCGGTGGGGTGGCCGATGTCCGATATTCAGTTTTAAGGCCGATACCGATAGGGGGCCGATTATATCGTGCATCCCTAGTTATTAGGGCTGTTTGTTTTGTTTTTGCAGTTGTAAACTGAGACTTTGAGTTTACTTATAAAATGGTTGTGAAGGGTTTTGGGTTATTAATCTTTTTGTACTGAAATATCATTGAATGAAACTTTGGATTCTTGGTAGTAGTGCGATTTTTTAAATTTTTTTTTTTTCTTTTTAATAAATCTTTGTTTGCTAACAAAATCAACATAATCCTACTAAGTAGTTGATTTTTTTTTCTTTCGTCTCAGATTTATAATGTAACACTTATTGCCTGTTTTCCTGTGAAAAGTATTTGTGAGTTCTGCTTTTAATCAAGCTGAATTTTACAAATTAACTGTTAGACCGTGATATAAAGGGGTGAGCCGTGTGGCGCTGTGGCTAGCTGTGCTCAGTAGCTAACAGGTTAGCCTCTTTTAGCTCGGTCAGTTAGCCACATCAAGCTACACTACTTTTAAATTTGTGTCAACAACCGTTCATTTTCTACAAGTAGAATACCTGTTTTATCCGTCTAAAATCTCTACAAATGATGTCGCATTTAGGCTCTTCTGCCCTCAGATCTTAATGGAATAGTACACCCAAAACATGATTAGCCTTCATTTTCTACTCACCCCCATGCTGAACAACACTCTGGAGTACTTTTTTGATATCTCAAATGCATCTGGAGATCTGGGAGGCTTCTTGCTGTCTGCTGACATTCAAATAATGGAGGTCTATGGCGCCCGAGACAGAAAGGTCCATAAAAGTACACAAAAAACGTGTCAATATTCCTCCATACTGCTCGTCCAATGTATTCCAAGTTACCTGAGTGGGTAGCGTCCATAATTTACTCGAAAGCGTCTGCTCTGCCGATAATGCAAGCGTAGAAGAAGAAATGTGCCGTTTACCTGTGCAAAGAAAGAAACAACGAAAGAAAAATGTCTGAGGACTTCAGTGTTGAGGAAGAGCATGAGTTCTTTGCCGAGCTGAATGCGCACTTTCATCTGGTTTGGTCTGCCGCGGTTTCCGTAGACTCGTGAACGTGCTTTTAGGAAATCCTATACACTACTGTTTATGCTCTAAAAACATTCTAAATGACTTTGTTTCGAGTAAATTCTGGATGCTACCCACTCAGGACACTTGGAATACATTGGACGAGCAGTATGGAGGAATATTGACACGTTTTTTGTGGACTTTTATGGACCTTTCTGCCTCGGGCGCCATAGACCTCCATTATTTGAATGTCAGCAGACAGCAAGAAGCCTCCCAGATCTCCAGATGCATTTGAGATATCAAAAAAGTACTCCAGGGTGTTGTTCAGCATGGGGGTGAGTAGAAAATGAAGGCTAATCATGTTTTGGGTGTACTATTCCTTTAATGAAAAGAAGCTCTGAGTCTTTAGTGTCTCCTTGTTAAATAGCAGAGCTCAGTCTGTCTTAGAAGGCAGTGATTTCTTTCAAGACTGAAAATGATTGTTTTCTACTTTCGGCTACTTTAGGTCACTGATGGAACTTTAAATACCTAATATAGGAAATAATAGACTCCAGAAGAGATCTGATTCTTAAGAAACGGGTGCAATACAGATTGTCCGAGGGGAGTTGCCATATATTGACATCATAAGAAAGGGGCGGGGCCCCGAGCAGTTCTAGTACCTACAGCGGCAGGTCAGATGAAGAGGATGGAAGCAGGTGGATAACAAGGGGCCACACCCTGCTGCTGATTCAACCAGCACACCCAGATCTGCTCTCTGGGACCGAGCCTCAGAACCCGGGGCCCTCGCATGCCATGACTCAGACCTAAACAATCACATGCTGCCTGCCTGCACGGCGTTCCTGCAGCCTTACAAAGGACGCAATCATCACTCTTTGAATTCCTCGGCTGCACTGAGGACAGTGGAAAACTACCAACACTGTCCGACACAAACACTCTTTTCCCCGACACGCGGTTTTGTTTTAAGAAGCAGGAAAGGGATACTGGTCGGGACATTCCCAGCCCTCCTTAATGGGATCTGGCTGTTGTGAGTCATCATGCAAAAATTCCTGTCCGGCCACCAATAAACTGTACCGCTCCGATGGAAACCACATGGAAGGCAGAGCATGTCTCCTCGCAGCGATGGTTCACATCTAACGGCTGGCAGCGGGTTTTTTGTTCCTCTGCAGATAAATGCAGAGAGTATTACACACCCAGCAGAGGCACTTTGTTCTGCAGGAGCTCGTAGTAGCTGGTGGTGAGGACTCCCACGGGGTTGCTGGGGACAAAGCGCCCTTCCTTCACCAGCCTCTCACACGTCTTCATCAGCGTACCGGAAAACTGAGACGGGTCCACGCCGTAGTCTCTCCAGCCGCCAACTCCATCAGCAACACCTGAGAAGCAGAGAGTCGTTTGATTAAAAGCTGGAACCGAGATTAAGTTCTTAAAGATATGGTGGAGGATTTTTGCTAATTTTTAATAAAACCCGCCCTCTCCACTTTAACATTCACAACCCTGTACCCGCTCCCGAGAGGGAACGCCTATTAAACGCATGCAAGAGCATGATCCCATTTCTCCTCATGCTCGCTGTTTAAAAGTTGTTGTTTGCATCGCTCATACAAGCTTACTTCCCAGAACAAGATTTACAAATTTTCCCCTTATGTCAGACTCACCAGCAGTAAAGAAAAATGGGGACGAGCCTTACGTTGTAGGACGGCCTTACTTAAACACCAGAATGATTGACAATTAGGAGATCCACTTATTTAGATCATCCACCCGCAAAGAGAACATCCTCCACTATACCTTTAAATCGGGGAAAGGTCAGACCACGAGCAAGATGAACAAACATGAAAAAAAAAAACTAAAACACTCCAGCATGATGCAGCCAGGGGTGGATTTAGGAAATTTTGGGCCCTAGGCAAAGACAGGCAGGGGGCCCTCTGAATTAAGAAGACAACACATAAAACAGACCCATTCTCCAGATAGAGAAATGTTAATAGAATAGACATCCATTATCTGTTCTAGGTTGTGTCCCTCTCTTCTTGTCCCTTTTCTTCTTGTTTTCCTCTCTATGTTTTGTACTCAGCTGACTTTTCATGCTGTCTCTAAAGGAATGAAAGATTTTTTCCAAGCACTAAGCTCACTTAGCTGATTGCTCCTTCCTGTGTTTCCAAAAAGGCCAAAGTAAATAACCCAGTCCTTCTTTTCACTGTAGACAAGCCATGATCTGCTTATCTGTTCTCCATTTTTCATTTGGATGAAATAATAGCTGCATGAATCATGACAGCAGACAAGATAGAGGAGAGCAGGAGGCGGGGTTACCAATCTACTCGCTCTGGAGAGCAGAGTTCGCTGCTTTTTGATGTTGTCTCCAAAGTCTCCAGTAGCAGAAAAAAGTCTCTAGATTTGGCGCTAGGAGCTTTTTAGAAATCAAAGTGCTAGAGGGGTCTGAAAAGTGGCTAAATATAGCGACTAAAGCGCTAAGTTGGCAACACTGCTCTTTGCATGGTTTGTTTTCAAATGGTTTGCTGCTGTCTGTTTGGACCTTTATGAACATGTGCAGCAAATGGACTGATCCAATATGGTGGACATTGTAGGGGGGGGGTGAGACACACTTATTATAATCGTTCTGATGGCATTTTAGCAAAAGGACTTTTAACAAAAACATAATTAATGTGCAAAAATAAGGAATACTTTATTAACTATACATGTAAACAGAGTTTTATGGGGTCCACAGGAACTTGGGGCCCTAGGCAACTGCTTAATGGTAAATCCCCCCCTGGCTGCCACCACCATGTTCCATCACATGGATGGTGTATTCTGGTTGTTAAGTTTTAGGTTGCAACATGCTGACATGTTCAGTTTAGCTCCACTTCAGACAGATGGCTGCTGGTGTTTTATTGCATAAAAATCAGAGAAAAACATTTTCAGGTTTTTGTTTATCATATTTTCCTCAGAAGGAGTCTTTGGATAAGATCCAAGTTTTTCCTAGAAAGGAAGCTTTTTGCCCTTCTACTCCCAGGACGCCAGAATCTGCTCTGCTGCCATACAAGGAGAGTTCACCGCATCCTTCCTTCAGGACTGAGAGCAGCCTGAAGCCTGGAAATGAACAGCCAGGTTTAGAGAGAAGCTGTTCCTGATTGCAGGTTAAATCTGGAAACCTGATCTACTCTGCGGGTGTCAGCAGCACATTCAATCAGATTAGGAGGCTGATTCCCCAAAATACTTAAATGGCAGCTTCTGCTCACAGAATCAGGGTGTCTATGACCCAGAGATGCTCTCATTGATTGATTCGGACAGTCTGGGATGTTCAGCTTATAATCCAAATTTAACTGCGATTAAAAGGACTGAGGACCCCGTCTGTGACCTGCTCTCTTCTTTAATCTGTCAAACACAGATCGGACTCTTACCTAAAACATCGGCGGATCTGTGCCGGGCGATGAAGCACGCGTCGTCCCCATAACACATCCCTTTCTTCAGGATGCCTCTGCGGAAATCTTTGCCGAAGCCGCAGCTCGCCGTCACCAGGCTGTAGTCGCGGCTGTCTGTCTGAGAAAGTCCGCCGATCACAGCTCTGGCAACGAGTCGACCGTAAGACAACACCGACAACATCACCTACGCACCAGCCCCGCGGCAGCCAGCCGACCGGCCGAGCTAGCAGCCCGGCTAGCTTAGCGTCGAACAGAGAACGCGATGTTTGACACGCGAGGGAGGGAAACAAACAGAGGCAGAGCTGCTCTTTTTTAATGGCGTCTCACGGGGATCCGCGTCTTCCTCTCTGGCGGAGCAGCGGGGGTCGGCGGTGAGCGGCCATGCTGTCACTGAGCCTCAGAGACAGTGGAGCGGAGCGGCTGCAGCTGTGGCCTCAGAGCGATCACAAGACTGCACTGACGTCACGCGTTACCAAATCTACGTTTCCTAATAAGGAAACACTGTACTATGGCAGGCCGTAAAGCTGATTTCATGATAAAACGGCCTGCCATACTTTTCCATTTACCGAGCGGAAGGCCAAATGAAGGGAAACTGTCCGAACAGAAAAAGCAGATTAGCTGAAACGATTTCTACGGAAGAAAAAAAAAAGTTTACTGATTTTTTCATTTTATTTCAGTTTAACATGGGGAGAAAAAAGTCAGAATTCTAACTTTTTTCTCAGAACTCTGACTTAAATCTCAGAATTTTGGATCTTAATGTAGATGGGCACCATGAAGGAAGAGATGTGAAAGGAAGAGTTAGAATTCTGACCTTTTTTTCCCATGTTAAACTGAAATAAAATTTAAAAATCAGTTAACTTTTTTTTTCAGTGGCCCTAATCCTCTTCCATAGTTTTCAAATACTTATAAAGTATAATATTTTTTTATTTACCCTCAAAGAATTAGAAAACTGCAGATTATCTGTCTTCTCCTTGCAATTGAATTTGAAAACATTCATTAACAGATCAACCAGGTTACAATTTACAGCCTTTTTATTTTTTCATTTTCAGTTTATTAGTTGTAAGAGGAATAAAAGCTTTGGAAACATAACATTCAACTATCAATTCCCAACCTAAACACACTTAAAAGTTTATTAGAAAGATTTACATGTTACAAGAGTGCTTATTTATTAATCAGTTTAGCACAAGACTTATTCAAAATGTGATGCAGTGTTGTCAATCTATGAAATTATGAGTAACTTAACTGTAAATAAAGTTTACAGAGGTGAACTTGTGTCCATGACTTTCCTTAGAACTTTTATATCCATTAACAAGTACAGGTGAATGAAATGACGAAAGACATGAAATATAACTGGAAAAATTGTGCACAGCTTTAAACAAGGCATTCCTGTGCATAAGTAGCCGTATTATTAATATTATTACATTTTTCCTGATTGAACAGTCATATGTGGCAAAGACTAGCTGCAAAATGGAGTGCAAAACACCTGAGGTTTTCCATGGTGACATATCAATTTACCCCTGTGGATGGTCAAACAATAAAATATTTTTGCTTTCATCAAGTAGGAGTGGATATCTTTTCGGTATTGGCAGCGTGAAAAATAACCAATCCTTTGAACGCAGAGGATGAAAGCAGACAGAGTGCATCTCCGGCCATTCGGTCTCCAGCCCGGCCCCTCACTTCTTGGCTTGTTTGGTGACCATATTGCGGGGGGGAGTGACAGGACGGCTCCCGTTCGGCTTCTTCTTCTCAGCTGGTTTTAAAATCTGCAGAACAAATTAAAAAAAGAAAGTTTTCAGATGCAAATACCTGTAAATATTTCTCCCCGGCTCCTAAACAGCAATAATAAAATAAAGTTTGCATCAAGCCATGCAGACATGAAGTCATCCTGTTTTCTAAGAACTTGGATGCAGGAACGATGTCACGACCAACTTTTTGATTTACGTTTGTGCTAAAAACAACTAGGAAAGAAATAACAACAGATTCACAAAGACCCATTTTAGAGGGGGGGGGGGTTCCCAAAGTAAAGGCTAGGTCACGTCGGTTCGTACGACTTTTTAATCTCCGATACGATTTTTATCCATGTCACACTGACTGCATAGAGAGGCTCCGACTAGGCAATGAGATCTATGTCTAAAGAAGAGAAAAATGCAGCAATAAATGGCGTGGGACGGTTTCTATGGTGTCTGAGGCAGAGAGGTGATTCTCAGAGAGAGATCTGGGAAGTTTATCCAAGTTTTTCTTTCTTTTTTCCATGAAGAGGTGAGAGAGATACGCTGCCCTGACCTGCTCCGTCTGACCCTCCTTATTTTAGTTTCTGTGAGGCTCAAAGAGGATCACTACTTTATGCGTTTTCTGTCCTCCTGAACTCCTATCATGGGGAAAGTTTTCTATTTTAAGTTTCATTAATTGTTTTCGCTCCAGTCTGTCTTAGTTACTATAAACACGATGTGTCCAAACTGACTTATTCTTTGTACGATGAACAGATTTTATTTTGTATTTTCCCTTAAAGCGGATGTGTTTTACTTTGTAACCGCGTCTCTCTTCCTGTCAGACCCATGATATTGCTGCGTAGTCCGAATTAAATAGACCTGGGCTCTATCTCAGGCAGATCTTCTCTGTCCTCTGCAGGAAACCTTCCCCAATTAATGTCAAAGATCGCTAAATACCACAACCTTTTCCAACAGGATTTTCTGTTGGGTCGGACGAAAAATCGAAATCGGTGTGATCTGGCCTTAAAGGAATAGTACACCCAAAACATGATTAGCCTTCATTTTCTACTCACCCCCATGCTGAACAACACTCTGGAGTACTTTTTTGATATCTCAAATGCATCTGGAGATCTGGGAGGCTTCTTGCTGTCTGCTGACATTCAAATAATGGAGGTCTATGGCGCCCGAGGCAGAAAGGTCCATAAAAGTCCACAAAAAACGTGTCAATATTCCTCCATACTGCTCGTCCAATGTATTCCAAGTGTCCTGAGTGGGTAGCATCCATAATTTACTCGAAACGAAGTCATTTGGAATGTTTTTAGAGCATAAACAGTAGTGTATAGGATTTCCTAAAAGCGCGCTCACGACGCTACGGAAGCCGGCAGACCAAACCAGATGAAAGTGTGCATTCAGCGTCTGCTCTGCCAATAATGCAAGCGTAGAAGATGAAATGTGCTGTTTACCTGTGCAAAGAAAGAAACAGCGAAAGAAAAATGTCTGAGGACTTCAGTGTTGAGGAAGAGCATGAGTTCTTTGCCGAGCTGAATGCGCTGGTTTGGTCTGCCGGCTTCCGTAGCGTCGTGAGCGCGCACGTACGCGCTTTCAGGAAATCCTATACACTACTGTTTATGCTCTAAAAACATTCTAAATTACTTCGTTTCGAGTAAATTCTGGATGCTACCCACTCAGGACACTTGGAATACATTGGACGAGCAGTATGGAGGAATATTGACACGTTTTTTGTGGACTTTTATGGACCTTTCTGCCTCGGGCGCCATAGACCTCCATTATTTGAATGTCAGCAGACAACAAGAAGCCTCCCAGATCTCCAGATGCATTTGAGATATCAAAAAAGTACTCCAGAGTGTTGTTCAGCATGGGGGTGAGTAGAAAATGAAGGCTAATCATGTTTTGGGTGTACTATTCCTTTAAGGGTTATGACCCCCTTGGGATCGCAAGAAACTAAGTGGGGTGGGGGGGTGTCACATTAACTATGATGTGACCCCTGAGGTATAGGGAGGCCCAGATATATGACGAAATACATTAATGTTCATTTTGCCAAAAAAATGTAAATGCTACATTTATTTATCTAGAACATTATTACTATACAACAAGAATTACAATTATATAATTAAATCTATTTTTTGATATATTTATTTAGGGGGTTAGTGTTTGTAGTGTGAAGTACTGTTATGTTTCTCAGGAGGAATCCAGTCTGCTAAAATGTTTGGAAATCTGTTTGTGACTGAAAGAAAAACAATCCAACATTTCTAATAAAAGCTGATGACTCCAGATATTAGACTGCACCCATACTGGACTTTGGAATCAGGGTTGATACTTGGACTTCAGGAGACTCTGTTTTTTATTTTTCCAACAAGAGATTCTGAAATTCTTCTTTCAAAGACAAATGTAGGTTAGCTCAACATTAATAAATACTCTACTGCTTAAATAATAGAACTTTTTACTGCTGCAGTCCTGAATTAAGGAAACAATATAACAAATAATGTTTGCTTGAGCAAAAAAAAAAGAGGAAATAAATAAAAATCAGTGTTCTACCTGAAATGAGCACATGAGAGTCTCATCAACGCTCATCATGGCACCAGCGTTGTCGAACTCCCCACAGTAATTGGGCGCTGAGAACAATGTGACGAGCTGCCGCTTTGCAAAAAACTCGTAGCCGTCCTCAACAACCTGCAAGGTAAAAAAAAAAAACCAGTACAGATAAAAATCCCAGACGGTGGGGTTCAGTCGGTAGGATCGGTAAACTGAATTATGTAACACTGTGTTAAATATAGTCCAGTCGTGGATCAGGAAAGCACATAGCACCGTTCATATCATGAAGTTAACTGGAAGCCGCCTTTTTTAAAAGTGTTAAAAACTAATTCGATGAAGATGCATCTTATATCATAGATCTGTCATGATGATTAAATGTAGTGTTGATGTTGCAGAGAACCGTAAAGAATCAATAGGAGCCATTCATTCTGGCTCTTATCCTGCTGATATAGTTAATGAAGCTTTTTCTTCAAGAGCATAAAGGCGTTCGCTAAAATCCTAAAGAAACCTTCAATTTAACTTTAGAATCGATAAATTGTAATTTAAATTCTCTGATGTAGCCAGAAGCAACATTTTAAACTAAAACCATCCTTGTTAAATGCTAATAGGGAATATCTATTTTCCCCAGTACTAGGGCTGCAACAACGAATCGATAAAATCGACTTTTAAAAGCGTTGGCAACGAATTTCATCATCGATTAGTTGTGTCGTGCGATTATTGCGTCATCCGCCGCGCCGTCATCACTGCCTCTTGACTGAAAGAGGAAGAAGAAAAAAATACGGCAGAGCGAGTCAGCGCCGCAGGTGCAGTGTTGCCAACTCAGCGACTTTTCAGACCCCTCCAGCGACTATTTTTCAAAAAAGCGACTAGCGACAAATCTGGCGACTTTTTACGGTGTCACTGGCGGCTTTTGGAGACTCTTACGTGAAAGCATGTATCGTTCCTACTCTGCCGTGGGGCGCCTCCCCCACCCCAACCGTGTTTTCCCGCAGGAGTCCCTCTCTGCGCTGCAGTCAGAGCCGCAGGATGTTTACCCTCAGCGTCCAGACTGCAAATGAAGCGCGCATGCGCCGGGATTGACGGCGCAAATTGATCACAATAATTAAAATAGCCTGCGCTTTGTAAAGCGAAAAAAGTAACATGCAACTTTTGTCAAAAGAAATTAACATGGCACGGAACCACCATGTTTGTTTGGTTTTAAAGTGGGGAAACGTAACGTTAGTTTCTCAGGTAGCTCATCTGATGCTTTCCTTACCGTGTTAGTAGGTTACAGACAGTGATAAGGTTGGCGACTTATTTTACTTTTAATTTCATTTGAATTAGCTTAATCAGCGTTTACATTTACTTTATAAATAAATTAACTTGCAAATTATGAGGGCAAGGCTTTTAAAGTTTAAATCTTCTGGCAAAGATAAAGTAAAGAAGATCCTGCAATTTATGGAAGTAAAGCAGAATAAAATCCAGCAAGATCAGTAATATGTCAATTAATTATATTTGCCACATTCCCATGTAAATATCTGTCTTTGGAGGATGTGTTTTTTAGCACCCCTAGTTCTCTCATTTTTATTCCAAATACAATTTATAATTTGAATCACAGGGCTATTTTTATCTCTATGGTTCAGTTTTTTCTCAAGTAGCAACTTTAACTGCTATACTTTCCTGTCTTAAAAGGCAGAACTCTTCTAGTCTAAAAAAACTCATTTGTTGAAATGGGGGGGCCTATTGTTTGAACCCCTTAGGGGCTTTTAAAAACAAAAATGTCTTTTTTTGCGCTTTATGAAACAAAGTAGCCTATATTTTGTGGATGTACAGCTACATTTCTCATGTAAGTTTGCGTAGTTTTAACACAAACATTTATTTTTTCATATTGCACCAGTACAGTTAATGAGCAACCTGTACTTGTGTGCTTGTTTGTTCTGTCTAAAATGTTTATTTTGGAATAAAGAGGTTAATATAAAAAATATTTTTTGTCCGATTCATCGATTAATCGAAAAAATAATCGTCCGATTCATCGATTTTTAAAATAATCGTTAGTTGCAGCCCTACCCAGTACCAAATTTATGGTCTCACATTAATCGTAGCTCATAAAGCCCTCTGATATTCACCAACATTATGGCATATTGCATATTTTACTGATCAAATGCGTAGACTCACAGGCAGGTCTCACATGGCAGAAGTGTAGCTGAAATCACGTGTGCAAAGAGAGCCAACCAAGAAACCGCTTGACTTGTAACCAAAGATTTGTCTGAATTTCTGGGTGTTGAAGCGAAAACACTTCAGACATAAGGGTCTCTGTGTGCTTACAGATTGATCTATACATTTGCAAATCTTAGTATGCATTTGTAGATCTGAATACAGATTTGTGAATTTCTTTTTTTATTTATTTTATTTTTTTACACATTTGCAAACCGGATTACAAAAAAATAGTTTCACACATTTGCAGATTTATTTACACATTTTCAAATCACACTGCACACAAATCGAGATACAGACACACAACTCTCCACACACATGTACAAATAATTTTGCAACAATATTACTGCCATAGAGCTCTAATGAAAATGTTCTCTGAATGATTAAAATAAATTAATTTAAGATCCGTTTATCGACAAAAACTGATTCCAAAATTCTCTTTTTATTAAATTATTGTAATTTTTAGAAGACGACCAAGAAATGTTCCTTTCCTTTTAAAAGAAACAGGAAACAGTCAGCTGTTCAGGGCACAAACCATAGCAGATTAAAAAGGGTCCAAAGGTTTATAGAACCAAATGACAGAGAACAGACGTTAGTATACACTGAACGCCTGCCAGTTCTGGGCACTGGATGTGATGTTCTTGACTAAAGTGACATACCTGATGGGCACGGCAGATCAGATCCAGGTCGTGCTTGTGCAGGAACTTGGCTACCACCTCTGAGCCGAAGGTAAATGAGACGCCCCTGTCGTTCTCGCCCCAGCCCAATACATCCTTGTCTGGGTCAGACCACAGCAGATCGCACAGCAGGCCCTGGTCGGGTACGTCAGTGGGACGCATGATGCGCCTGATCTGCTCCATGGACTGCAGGTCGGGTGAAAGCCCTTTGTGCAAAAACAAAGAAACGACACCAATAAACAAACAAACAAACACAGAGGTAGAACCTATCACATGTGGGTCAGACTGACGCTGGAGGACAAACTGCACAGGCAGCATTTCATAACAACATAACAGATGACGTTAAAACTGTACTTTTTCGTGCAAATACGCAACAGATGAGACCAAAAAAGATCAGACTGTACTGTAAAGAAAAACAAGAACACACCTCCATGGCAGCAAAAGATCTTCTCATCAACAATCGCAGCAATAGGAAGGCAGTTAAAACAATCTGTAAAGGTCTTCCACAGCTTGATGTTGTACCTTCGTTTACCTAAATTATGACGACAACAAAGGATGTCTGTTAAAAATCTGTTAAAAATTTTGAAACTCTTTCATAACAAATTTCCCTTTTGAAGTTTTAAATAATAAAAAAAAACAACATCACAAGTCAGACTGCAGAGAAAACTGAAAATTGGTGCCTGTCCATAAAAGCCAAATTGGTGCAACTCTTCTGCGTGGTAAAAAATTAAGAGTTAACACGTCACAATAAATTTAGGTCCTACAAATAAAAAAAAATAGCCAAGAAAACATGAAATTAGGATGAAAACAAAACAAATGAAGAGCAAAAACAACTGCAAGCTAAAAGAAGCTGTAGCAATAAAAAGATTAGAGAGAAGCAAAAAAATTCTGCTAACGAAAAACTCGTAACTCAATAACTGTGGCCAACACACAGAATCCCTGGCTGAGGAAAAATGCAGCTAGTAGCAAAACAACTGCAAGTAAAAAAAATAAATAAATAAACCCTGCAAACTAACTAAGCTTATAGAGGGCGATCTTTTATATCCGAGTGGATCATCTAAAACCGTGATCCTCCTATCTGTCAATCATTCTGGTGATATCTTTATGTCACAGCGGCGACTGATAACAAAAATGGCGCAGACACGGCCAAAAATGGCGGGGTGGAGGAGGAGTTATGTGACCAATGGGAGCAAAAAGCAGTGATCACCTGTTGGAACGGTCAGTTCACTGACTTTGCTATCAAGTCTGCTATATAGTCCCCATACTATATAGATGGAGGTGTTTAGGGGTTAAGGCGGATGCTCGGACACAGTTAGCTTGTATGAGCCATGAGAACAGCAACTTTTAAACAGAGCGTGCACGAGGAGAAATGGGCTCATGCACGCTCTCGTACACGTTTAATAGGCGTTACCTCTCCAGAGCAGGTACAGGGTTGTGCATGTGCATTTTTTTTTTTTTTTTTTTTTTTTTAGTGGAGAGGGTGCGACTTTGTACAAATCCTCCACAATACCTTTAACGGAAGAACTCCAGACCACAAGTGGAGACAATCATCTGTTCCCACGGTACAATAACAGACATGAATCAATGCCAGACTCTAAGTAAAATCAGAAATAGGACGCCGTATAAAAGCGAAATCTGGAGGAAAGAGGAAAGGGTCAACTTAAAACAAAAAAATAATTTTTAAACTAGCAGTGTGACGCGATTAGAATTTTAATTTAAATATTCGCAATTAATAAAAACACGTATTGACAAAATAAATCATTTTATCAATTACAAGAAAAAAAGGGTTCCTCCATAACTATAAAATGATCATAAGAGCACAGCAACACAGTTTTCTCTTATATCTGATTATTTAGGTTATTCAACCATCATATTGGTTGAAAATTAGAATCATTCGGCTCCATTTAGAAACCACTGATATGTTGTACAAACTTTTAAAAACTACTTCCATAGAACTGTGAAAAGTCCATGAACATTACTGCAGCACCATTCCTGCCACTAAACATGGTAAAATAAAATATAAAAAGCAACAAGGCAAACAACATTACCTGTGAGAGTTTTACATACAACAGAAGACAAAAGTTCAATTTTTAATACTGACAGAACTATGACAGTTCAGCTCTGCTCAAAGCATCATTGAATGATTGCTGTTAAATGTTAAACGTTTAGGGCAATTCAAACAGCATCCACTGAGATTACTGTTTATCGTTAAACCAGTTACCATCATAAGTGATCCTTGCTCTTTTCGGCACTATTCGGATAGCATTTATTGTGGTGACTGCAGAGGTACTTAGCTTAGATGTCTGTAGCTCCATACCAATTTGAGGTATTTGGATCATAGTTTTTAAGCTTGACTATCCAGTGGACAAACACCTGTGATGCTGTTTGTGAGTCAGATTGCTACTCTTTCCTATAATTTGTCTTTCTACCTTGTTTAACTATTTTCTGTGATTGCAGCTTTTCTCTTTTGCAGTTATGTTTCTTTGAATGCAGGACTTCTTATATATACTGTGAAGTCATGTATATCTTGGCCAATACAGCCTTCATATCCTTGTATACTTTAAACACTAAAACCAAATTGGTCTAATTAAACCATACTCACACTCATCGTAGAAACCATATATTCTGTTGATTGATGCACATTCATGGTTTCCCCTCAGTAGGAAGAAGTTCTCTGGATATTTAATTTTGTAGGCCAGAAGAAGACAGATGGTTTCAAGAGACTGCTTCCCCCTGTCAACATAGTCACCCAGGAACAGGTAGTTGCTCTCTGGAGGGAAGCCCCCGTACTCAAAAAGCCTCAGGAGATCATAGTATTGCCCATGAATGTCACCTGCAGAACAGGAGAAACAATAAATCAATAATGCACTTGCAGAAACCAAATTTAATGAAGCTACATTTGGTTTTGCAAATCATTTTTAATGGAATTGTTAAACAATCTAGGCAGTTGAATTTAATGACATTTAATGATCACAAACCACAAATTTTGAGCGGAGCCTCGAGCTCCAACAGGATGGGCTGACTGAGAAAGATCTCCCTGGACTTCAGGCATAATCCACGGATCTCATTCTCCTGCAGCTGAACATTCTTGCCCGGCTTTGCTCCACGGACTGAAACAGACAACAACAAACAACAGTCAGTGCAGATAACAGTTAGTTAACCTCCTGCCAAGTCAGCAACACTTACTGAACTGTGTGTGTGAGCAGGTTTGGAGGGAAATCCATCTCTGCATCCCACAAAGATCAGTTTTTTTTATTATTTTGTTCTTTTTTCTCTCAACAAAGAAACACCAGCTGTGAACATGATAGCAACTAGCATGGTTTCAGACTAACGTTATTTTAGCGACACTGAAACCAACAGTGGACAAAGCTATATAAATTCCCATAAAAAAAAAAACATTGAAATGTGTATTTTTACATATAAAATAATACAGAAACTACGAACAGAAAAAAACGTTAAATAATTAACAATCCCAATTAGGTCAAACATCTGAAGGGTAACAGAATAACACCGCTATACGCAGCGTCTGAATGTGAGAACAGTGTGTTTTTAATGGCCTATTTCTTTAACTTTTACAAGTACTGCGATTTTCAGTCTTTAATGTACTGAGAAAATAAGGTTATTTACATAAAGAATCGTGGGAATAAAAAATACAATAAACACATATTAAAAAAAATAATTAGCATTTGCCTGTTAGCTTTTTGCCACCGATATTGACAATATCCCCTGATTATCAACATAATCTTTATATCGTGTATTTCTTAGCGTACTTACCTTCTAAAAGACGTTGAATAATACTGTCTATGTTGAGCTTGTCAACATCAGCCATTTTCTGTCTCTATTAAAGTCTATTCGGTCAGATCTTGGTGTTAGCACACTTGAGAAAGCTAGCCGGCTAGCTATCCTAGCATTAGCTATAGCCTGTTAGCTTAGCACCGTTTATTTTCCGTCAGAACGTAAAAAAAATGTAACCGAGACTAAATGTATAGGCTCGTTGGCAATTTTACATGTAAAAAAATTGTAGGCTACTTTTACATCCCCGTTTCCATGAACAAAATCAAATCTAGCATGAATTTTCGTTGAGAAAGAGGGGAATAAAAAATAAACGTCAACCGGACTAGCGGTTAGCTAGCGATGGTTTCTGTGTTCTTCCTTTTGCCGCACCTAGAAGAGCTGAGCAGCTGCTGCTGCTAGCTGACCCGCTGCTGCCCTCTACCGTTCATTTTAGGACGAAGAGACAACAAGCAAGACAAAAAGACTAATAAATTGAGTTTTGAAATGTAGTTTAGAAAAATGTATCTACAGTATGTAAATATCGTGACTAAGTAAAGAAAAAAACAGATATTAGTGCCTAATTTTATACATCCAAAATAAAGGGAAACATCTGCATGGTACTGTTTTATTATTTTTAATTGTTATTTCCATTATGTATCAATCACAATTTAATTAAATTCAGTTTATTCTTACAATGTCAATTCATAACACATCTGACTTGTCATCACAAGGAAATTTACAGAGAAAATTCAATCAGATCAGATTAAAAGGTTAAAAGTAGGGGTGCACTGA